>NW_026893232.1:0-15000 GCF_033815535.1 Pezoporus flaviventris | reverse complement strand
GGACTTTTAGGTATGAATCCGAGGAGAGACTGCAATGATGGTGACCCCGTTGCAAAGCTGCGTGTGTGCTGAAGAAGCAGAGCACTAGCTTTCCCTGCTGGTCCTTCTGCTGTGCGAGCAGAATCCACTGTTCATTATGTGCTGACTGTGTTGCTGCGCAGCAGAGAGCAGGCTCTGGACTGATTTCATTCAAATGCTTTTCCTGTATGAAAGTGAGCAGTGAAAGCAACGATGAAAGCACCAATGTAAAGGGGATTGTGTGCTGAACAGGTCCAGCACCAGCTTTCAATCCTGGCTCTTCTGCTGTGGGAGCAGAGGCCAAACGTTCGTGCTGTACTCACTGTGCTGCTGGGCAGCTTAGCGACACCACCTGAGAATTCGGATTCAAATGGACTTTTAGGTATGAAACCGAGGAGAGACTGGAATGATGGTGACACCGTTGCAAATCTGCTTCTTTGCTGAAGAGGCCCAGCACTAGCTTTCCCTGCTGGTCCTTCTGCTGTGTGAGCAGATGCCACTGTTCATTCTGTGCTGATTGTGTTGCTGCGCAGCAGAGAGCAGGCTCTGGACTGATTCCATTCAAATGCTTTTCCTGTATGAAAGTGAGCAGTGAAAGCAACGATGGAGGCACCCATGTAAAGGGGATTGTGTGCTGAACAGGTCCAGCACCAGCTTTCAATCCTGGCTCTTCTGCTGTGGGAGCAGAGGCCTAACGTTCGTGCTGTACTCACTGTGCTGCTGGGCAGCTGAGAGAGACCACCTGAGAATTTGGATTCAAATGGACTTTTAGGTATGAAACCGAGGAGAGACGGCAATGATGGTGACCCGGTTGCCAACCTGCTTGTGTGCTGAAGAGACACAGCACTAGCTTTCCCTGCTCGTCCTTCTGCCGTGTGAGCAGATGCCACTGTTCATTCTGTGCTGTGTTTTTGCCAGCAAGAAGCAGGCTCCGGACTGATTCTATTCAAATGCTTTTCCTGTATGAGTGTTAGCAGTGAAAGCAACGATGGAGGCACCAATGTAAAGGTGATTGTGTGCTGAACAGGTCCAGCACGAGCTTTCAATCCTTGCTCTTCTGCTGTGGGAGCAGATGCCAAACGTTCGTGCTGTACTCACTGTGCTGCTGGGCAGCTGAGAGAGACCACCTGAGAATTTGGAATCAAATGGACTTTTAGGTATGAAACCGAGGAGAGACTGCAATGATGGTGACCCCGTTGCAAAGCTGCTTGTGTGCTGAAGAAGCCCGGCACTAGCTTACCCTGCTGGTCCTTCTGCTGTGCAAGCAGAATCCACTGTTCATTCAGTGCTGACTATGTTGCTGCGCAGCAGAGAGCAGGCTCTGGACTGATTCCATTCAAATGCTTTTCCTGTATGAAAGTGAGCAGTGAAAGCAACGATGGAGGCACCAATGTAAAGGGGATTGTGTGCTGAACAGGTCCAGCACCAGCTTTCAATCCTAGCTCTTCTGCTGTGGGAGCAGAGGCCAAACGTTCGTGCTGTATTCACTGTGCTGCTGGGCAGCTGAGAGACACCACCAGATTATTTGGATTCAAATGGACTTTTAGGTATGAAACCGAGGAGAGACTGCAATGATGGTGACCCCGTTGCAAAACTGCTTGTGTGCTGAAGAGACACAGCCCTAGCTTTCCCTACTGGTCCTTCTGCCGTGTGAGCAGATGCCACTGTTCATTCTGCGCTGTGTTTTTGCCAGCAGGGAGCAGGCTCTAGACAGATTCTATTCAAATGCTTTTCCTGTATGAGTGTTAGCAGTGAAAGCAACGATGGAGGCACCAATGTAAAGGTGATTGTGTGCTGAACAGGTCCAGCACCAGCTTTCAATCGTTGCTCTTCTGCTGTGGGAGCAGATGCCAAACGTTCGTGCTGTACTCACTGTGTTGCTGGGCAGATGAGAGAGACCACCTGAGAATTTGGATTCAAATGGACTTTTAGGTATGAAACCGAGGAGAGACTGCAATGATGGTGACCCCGTTGCAAAGCTGCTTGTGTGCTGAAGAGGCCCAGCACTAGCTTTCCCTGATGATCCTTCTCTCGTGTGAGCAGATGCCACTGTTCATTCTGTGCTGACTGTGTTGCTGCGCAGCAGAGAGCAGGCTCTGGACTGATTCCATTCAAATGCTTTTCCTGTATGAAAGTGAGCAGTGAAAGCAACGATGGAGGCACCAATGTAATGGTGATTGTGTGCTGAACAGGTCCAACACCAGCTTTCAATCCTGGCTCTTCTGCTGTGGGAGCAGAGGCCAAACGTTCGTGCTGTACTCCCTGAGCTCCTGGGCAGCTGAGAGAGACCACCTGAGAATTTGAATCAAATGGACTTTTAGGTATGAAACCGAGGAGAGACTGCAATGATGGTGACACCGTTGCAAAGCTGACTGTGTGCTGAAGAGGCCCAGCACTAGCTGTCCCTGCTGGTCCTTCTGCTGTGGGAGCAGATGCCACTGTTCATTCTGTGCGGACTGTGTTGCTGCGCAGCAGAGAGCAGCCTCTGGACTGATTCCATTCAAATGCTTTTCCTGCATTAAAGTGAGCAGTGAAAGAAACGATGGAGGCACCAATGTAAAGGTGATTGTGTGCTGAACAGGTCCAGCACCAGCTTTCAATCCTGGCTCTTCTGCTGTGGGAGAAGAGGCCAAAAGTTCGTGCTGTACTCACTGTGCTGCTGGGCAGCTGAGAGCAACCACCCGAAAATTTGTAGTCAAATGGCCTTTTAGGTATGAAACCGAGGAGAGACAGGATTGATGTTGAAAGAGTCACAAAGCTGACTGTGTGCTGAAGAGGCCCAGCACCAGCTTTCCCTGCTGGCTCTTCTACTGTTGGAGTAAAGATCAAACGTTCATGCTCTACTCACTGTGCTGCTGGGTAGGCGAGAGCAAGCTCCGCAGATGTTGCATTCAAATGCACTCTCAGATATCAAAGTGAGTAGTGAGAGCAATGATGGAGGCACCGATGCAAAGCTGACTGTGTACTGAAGATCACTCGCACCAGCTTTACCTCCTGGCTCTTCAGCTGGGGAAGCAGAGGGCAAACGTTCATGCTCTCCTCGCTGTGCTGCTGGGCCCCCTAGAGCAACGTCCGGAGAGGTACAACTAAAATGGACTTTTACCTATGAAAGTGAGCAGTGTCAGGAATTATGTTGACACAGTTGTAAAGCTGCCTGTGTGCTGAAGAATACCAGCACCAGCTTTCCGTCGTGGCTCTTCTGCTGTGGGATTAAAGAACGAACGCTCATGCTCTACGCACTGTGCTGCTGGGCAGCAGAGTGCAGGATTCAGAGAGGTTGTATTCAACTGCTATTTCAGGTATGAAAGTGAAAGGTGACAGCAATGATGGTGACACACTTGAAACCTGACTGTGAGCTGAAGTCCTAGCACCAGCTTTCCCTCGTGGCTCTTATGCTGTGGGAGCAGAGGCCAAACATTCATGCTCTACTCAGTGTGTTGCTGGGCAGCAGAGTGCAGGCTCCAGAGAGGTTGCATTCAAATGCACTTTCATGTATGACAGTGAGCAGTGAAAGCAATGATTGTGACACCGTTGCAAAGCTGACTGTGTGCTGAAGAGGCCCAGCACCAGCTTTCCCTGCTGGTCCTTCTGCTGTGGGAGCTGATGCCAAACGTTCATTCTGTGCTGACTGTGTTGCTGCGCAGCAGAGAGCAGGTTCTGGACTGATTCCATTCAAATGCTTTTCCTGTATGAAGTGAGCAGTGAAAGCAATGATGGAGGCACCAATGCAAAGGTGATTGTGTGCTGAACAGGGCCTGCACTAGCTTTCCCTCCTGGCTCTTCTGCTGTGGGAGCAGAGGCCAAACGTTCGTGCTGTACTCACTGTGCTGCTGGGCAGCTGAGAGAGACCACCCGAGAATTTGTAGTCAAGAATTTGTAGTTAAATGTACTTTTAGGTATGAAACTGAGGAGAGACAGGATTGATGTTGAAAGAGTCGCAAAGCTGACTGTGTGCTGAAGATTGCCATCACCAGCTTTCCCTGCTGGCTCTTCTGCTGTGGGAGTAAAGAACAAACGTTCATGCTCTACTCACTGTGCTGCTGGGTAGGAGATAGCAAGCTCTGCAGATGTTACATTCACATGCTCTCTCAGATATGAAAGTGAGCAGTGAGAGCAATGATGGAGGCACCGTTGCAAAGCTGACTGTGTGCTGAAGATCACTCTCACCAGCTTTCCCTCCTGGCTCTTCAGCTGTGGAATCAGAGGGCAAACGTTCGTCCTCTCCTCGCTGTGCTGCTGGCCCCCTAGAGCAAGGTCCGGAGAGGTACAATTCAAATGGACTTTTACCTATGAAAGTGATCAGTGTCAGGAATGATGGTGACACCGTTGTAAAGCAGCCTGTGTGCTGAAGAAACCCAGCACCAGCTTTCCCTCGTGGCTCTTCTGCTGTGGGAGCAGAGGCCAAATGTTCGTGCTGTACTCACTGTGCTGATTGGCAACAGGAAACAGCCCGTGGTGGCCCTCATCTCCACACCCCCAGACATCCCGCCCGGCCTGTTCCTTACCAAGCCCAAGGACCCCCGGAAGACCATCGGCAAACCAGCTCCGACAATCGTCATGGCAGTGCCAGGTGGCAGGCCCAACCTTAGCGGGCGTCCCCGCGCAGGCAACCTTCACCTGCCTGGGATGAGCTTCTGCCTCCCTCACACAGCATGAGGCTCGGGCTTTCATACTCACAAAAACGCACGCTCATTGCTACGCAGGGGGCCAGCCCGCGTCCCAAGAAGCGGCCAACCGTATCTAGGAAGGTCTCCCAGGGTCAGGACTTCTCCAGGCACTTCTAAAGCACAACTCTCTGGCTAGGAACCAAAGCTGGACTTCGCCTGAAGCAGCCACAGCGCAACTCTCTGCGAGGAGCCAAAGGCAACAAACACTACTTTCCCACCCTTGCCTGCTTCACCAAGGACCGTTACCTACTGCCCCTGACACGACACCCCAGACTCAAGCCCCACTAACGGCACCTTCTCATCCGGGCATTTAACTCCCAGGCACTACCTACGCTGAAACTGACCATTCCCCTCCCAGGCACCTCCCAAGCGTCGTCTCAGACATTCTGCTTCGCATAGTACACGGGAAGGCTACGTCTCAAAGCCCTTCCTGCCATTCTGACACTGTGCCCCAGCCCCTCGCCTCGCAAAACAGTCCCTCTACTTAGCGTGCATAGTCCCACGCGTCTCGAGGCAACCTCACTGCTCACAACTCCCACGGCAGACGCCAGCCATGCTGCAGACCTTGACAAGTTCCTCTTCGTCATCTGCCAGAAACAAACCAAAAACAGGGAACAGCTTGTGGTGGCCCTCATCTCCACCCCCCCCCCCCAGACATCCCGCCCGGCCTGTTCCTTACCAACCCTCGGGCTCCTCCAAAGCTCCTCAACACTGGCCTCGCCTGTCCCAAAGCCATTCCACAGTCTGATTCCAAGCGTCTCCTGCTCTCCATGCCCTACAAGAGCAAAAAAAATCCAATGGCCACGGTTCTTGCAAAAGTCACCGAGCCCGCAATCCTTCTCCTTACCTCCCTGACTCACCACAAGCTCTCAGCCGACTCCAGAGGTCCAGGGCAAGACCTGCAGTACCAAACACAAATACTAAAAGCACTGAACACCTTCTTCTCAATTCTAAGCTACCGCACACGCACACAAACCCCTTACCTCCTCACAGCCCTCCCCACTTGGCCCCTTCACCTCTCCCGAGTTACCTGTGGCACGTGAAACACAAAGGCAAACAGACAAACCCTGAGAGAGGGTTCAAAGTCACGCCCTCCCCTCCGGAAGCCCCCGCTCCCTCTCCCTTCGCTCTGCTACTCCTCCGCTGGCCTTTGCTACGCTTCCCTCCTCTGCTTTCAGCCCGCGCACCGCCTGCAGAACACAACAGGAAGAGCTGGTTTTCATTTCACAAAAATTTCAAGACACTCACGCACTCGCTGCTGCAGTCTGCTAAGCGGAACTCACCGAGTGCAGGACAGCTCTGGAGCACCCAGCTCCCCTTCGCTCCTCGCTCCGCACCTACCGATTTAAAAACACACAGCCAGGCATAAGATAAGCACCCCCAGGAGAATCAACTGGAACTGGCTGCTGACACCACAAAGTGACTCACTTGGTACCCTCACTCAGCTCAACCCTCCTCCATCAGCCTCTCACACGGGGCTAACCACCAAGCCATCTGCGAGAACAACCGGGCCTTCTTCACAGCAACGCCAAGCAAAAGCTTATTCTGCCTCTAAGTCTCAGCCCAAGATCACGCCGACCCGCAGGTTTGACAGGCATACACAGACTCATATTCATACAATCTCAACACAGACCCTCACACCCTCTGGCTCACACACTCACTCGACATAGACTATCACGCCCACTCCCAAGCAGACTCCCTGGCCCCGACTCATTAACTACAAGCTTATTCTCAGAGCTCTCCTGTCCATTCACACAGCTCATCAAGAGGAGAGAACTACACTGTCAATATAAAACCCCAACACCTACCTTCCACAGTTCAAGAATTCCAGCTGACAGAAAAGCAGAGACAAGCAGAAAACTCACAGCTAGCTTATTAATACAGAAAACTATACAGATAGCAAAGCATGCTTCTCATGGTTCCTTATCTTACCAACCCCAAGGACCCCGGGAAGACCATCGGCAAACCAGCTCCGACAATCGTCATGGCAGTGCCAGGTGGCAGGCCCAACCTTAGCGGGCGTCCCCGCGCAGGCAACCTTCACCTGCCTGGGATGAGCTTCTGCCTCCCTCACACAGCATGAGGCTCGGGCTTTCATACTCACAAAAACGCACGCTCATTGCTACGCAGGGGGCCAGCCCGCGTCCCAAGAAGCGGCCAACCGTATCTAGGAAGGTCTCCCAGGGTCAGGACTTCTCCAGGCACTTCTAAAGCACAACTCTCTGGCTAGGAACCAAAGCTGGACTTCGCCTGAAGCAGCCACAGCGCAACTCTCTGCGAGGAGCCAAAGGCAACAAACACTACTTTCCCACCCTTGCCTGCTTCACCAAGGACCGTTACCTACTGCCCCTGACACGACACCCCAGACTCAAGCCCCACTAACGGCACCTTCTCATCCGGGCATTTAACTCCCAGGCACTACCTACGCTGAAACTGACCATTCCCCTCCCAGGCACCTCCCAAGCGTCGTCTCAGACATTCTGCTTCGCATAGTACACGGGAAGGCTACGTCTCAAAGCCCTTCCTGCCATTCTGACACTGTGCCCCAGCCCCTCGCCTCGCAAAAGAGTCCCTCTACTTAGCGTGCATAGTCCCACGCGTCTCGAGGCAACCTCACTGCTCACAACTCCCACGGCAGACGCCAGCCATGCTGCAGACCTTGACAAGTTCCTCTTCGTCATCTGCCAGAAACAAACCAAAAACAGGGAACAGCTTGTGGTGGCCCTCATCTCCACCCCCCCCCCCCAGACATCCCGCCCGGCCTGTTCCTTACCAACCCTCGGGCTCCTCCAAAGCTCCTCAACACTGGCCTCGCCTGTCCCAAAGCCATTCCACAGTCTGATTCCAAGCGTCTCCTGCTCTCCATGCCCTACAAGAGCAAAAAAAATCCAATGGCCACGGTTCTTGCAAAAGTCACCGAGCCCGCAATCCTTCTCCTTACCTCCCTGACTCACCACAAGCTCTCAGCCGACTCCAGAGGTCCAGGGCAAGACCTGCAGTACCAAACACAAATAGTAAAAGCACTGAACACCTTCTTCTCAATTCTAAGCTACCGCACACGCACACAAACCCCTTACCTCCTCACAGCCCTCCCCACTTGGCCCCTTCACCTCTCCCGAGTTACCTGTGGCACGTGAAACACAAAGGCAAACAGACAAACCCTGAGAGAGGGTTCAAAGTCACACCCTCCCCTCCGGAAGCCCCCGCTCCCTCTCCCTTCGCTCTGCTACTCCTCCGCTGGCCTTTGCTACGCTTCCCTCCTCTGCTTTGAGCCCGCGCACCGCCTGCAGAACACAACAGGAAGAGCTGGTTTTCATTTCACAAAAATTTCAAGACACTCACGCACTCGCTGCTGCAGTCTGCTAAGCGGAACTCACCGAGTGCAGGACAGCTCTGGAGCACCCAGCTCCCCTTCGCTCCTCGCTCCGCACCTACCGATTTAAAAACACACAGCCAGGCATAAGATAAGCACCCCCAGGAGAATCAACTGGAACTGGCTGCTGACACCACAAAGTGACTCACTTGGTACCCTCACTCAGCTCAACCCTCCTCCATCAGCTTCTCACACGGGGCTAACCACCAAGCCATCTGCGAGAACAACCGGGCCTTCTTCACAGCAACGCCAAGCAAAAGCTTATTCTGCCTCTAAGTCTCAGCCCAAGATCACGCCGACCCGCAGGTTTGACAGGCATACACAGACTCATATTCAGACAATCTCAACACAGACCCTCACACCCTCTGGCTCACACACTCACTCGACATAGACTATCACGCCCACTCCCAAGCAGACTCCCTGGCCCCGACTCATTAACTACAAGCTTATTCTCAGAGCTCTCCTGTCCATTCACACAGCTCATCAAGAGGAGAGAACTACACTGTCAATATAAAACCCCAACACCTACCTTCCACAGTTCAAGAATTCCAGCTGACAGAAAAGCAGAGACAAGCAGAAAACTCACAGCTAGCTTATTAATACAGAAAACTATACAGATAGCAAAGCATGCTTCTCATGGTTCCTTATCTTACCAACCCCAAGGACCCCGGGAAGACCATCGGCAAACCAGCTCCGACAATCGTCATGGCAGTGCCAGGTGGCAGGCCCAACCTTAGCGGGCGTCCCCGCGCAGGCAACCTTCACCTGCCTGGGATGAGCTTCTGCCTCCCTCACACAGCATGAGGCTCGGGCTTTCATACTCACAAAAACGCACGCTCATTGCTACGCAGGGGGCCAGCCCGCGTCCCAAGAAGCGGCCAACCGTATCTAGGAAGGTCTCCCAGGGTCAGGACTTCTCCAGGCACTTCTAAAGCACAACTCTCTGGCTAGGAACCAAAGCTGGACTTCGCCTGAAGCAGCCACAGCGCAACTCTCTGCGAGGAGCCAAAGGCAACAAACACTACTTTCCCACCCTTGCCTGCTTCACCAAGGACCGTTACCTACTGCCCCTGACACGACACCCCAGACTCAAGCCCCACTAACGGCACCTTCTCATCCGGGCATTTAACTCCCAGGCACTACCTACGCTGAAACTGACCATTCCCCTCCCAGGCACCTCCCAAGCGTCGTCTCAGACATTCTGCTTCGCATAGTACACGGGAAGGCTACGTCTCAAAGCCCTTCCTGCCATTCTGACACTGTGCCCCAGCCCCTCGCCTCGCAAAACAGTCCCTCTACTTAGCGTGCATAGTCCCACGCGTCTCGAGGCAACCTCACTGCTCACAACTCCCACGGCAGACGCCAGCCATGCTGCAGACCTTGACAAGTTCCTCTTCGTCATCTGCCAGAAACAAACCAAAAACAGGGAACAGCTTGTGGTGGCCCTCATCTCCACCCCCCCCCCCAGACATCCCACCCGGCCTGTTCCTTACCAACCCTCGGGCTCCTCCAAAGCTCCTCAACACTGGCCTCGCCTGTCCCAAAGCCATTCCACAGTCTGATTCCAAGCGTCTCCTGCTCTCCATGCCCTACAAGAGCAAAAAAAATCCAATGGCCACGGTTCTTGCAAAAGTCACCGAGCCCGCAATCCTTCTCCTTACCTCCCTGACTCACCACAAGCTCTCAGCCGACTCCAGAGGTCCAGGGCAAGACCTGCAGTACCAAACACAAATACTAAAAGCACTGAACACCTTCTTCTCAATTCTAAGCTACCGCACACGCACACAAACCCCTTACCTCCTCACAGCCCTCCCCACTTGGCCCCTTCACCTCTCCCGAGTTACCTGTGGCACGTGAAACACAAAGGCAAACAGACAAACCCTGAGAGAGGGTTCAAAGTCACACCCTCCCCTCCGGAAGCCCCCGCTCCCTCTCCCTTCGCTCTGCTACTCCTCCGCTGGCCTTTGCTACGCTTCCCTCCTCTGCTTTGAGCCCGCGCACCGCCTGCAGAACACAACAGGAAGAGCTGGTTTTCATTTCACAAAAATTTCAAGACACTCACGCACTCGCTGCTGCAGTCTGCTAAGCGGAACTCACCGAGTGCAGGACAGCTCTGGAGCACCCAGCTCCCCTTCGCTCCTCGCTCCGCACCTACCGATTTAAAAACACACAGCCAGGCATAAGATAAGCACCCCCAGGAGAATCAACTGGAACTGGCTGCTGACACCACAAAGTGACTCACTTGGTACCCTCACTCAGCTCAACCCTCCTCCATCAGCCTCTCACACGGGGCTAACCACCAAGCCATCTGCGAGAACAACCGGGCCTTCTTCACAGCAACGCCAAGCAAAAGCTTATTCTGCCTCTAAGTCTCAGCCCAAGATCACGCCGACCCGCAGGTTTGACAGGCATACACAGACTCATATTCAGACAATCTCAACACAGACCCTCACACCCTCTGGCTCACACACTCACTCGACATAGACTATCACGCCCACTCCCAAGCAGACTCCCTGGCCCCGACTCATTAACTACAAGCTTATTCTCAGAGCTCTCCTGTCCATTCACACAGCTCATCAAGAGGAGAGAACTACACTGTCAATATAAAACCCCAACACCTACCTTCCACAGTACAAGAATTCCAGCTGACAGAAAAGCAGAGACAAGCAGAAAACTCACAGCTAGCTTATTAATACAGAAAACTATACAGATAGCAAAGCATGCTTCTCATGGTTCCTTATCTTACCAACCCCAAGGACCCCGGGAAGACCATCGGCAAACCAGCTCCGACAATCGTCATGGCAGTGCCAGGTGGCAGGCCCAACCTTAGCGGGCGTCCCCGCGCAGGCAACCTTCACCTGCCTGGGATGAGCTTCTGCCTCCCTCACACAGCATGAGGCTCGGGCTTTCATACTCACAAAAACGCACGCTCATTGCTACGCAGGGGGCCAGCCCGCGTCCCAAGAAGCGGCCAACCGTATCTAGGAAGGTCTCCCAGGGTCAGGACTTCTCCAGGCACTTCTAAAGCACAACTCTCTGGCTAGGAACCAAAGCTGGACTTCGCCTGAAGCAGCCACAGCACAACTCTCTGCGAGGAGCCAAAGGCAACAAACACTACTTTCCCACCCTTGCCTGCTTCACCAAGGACCGTTACCTACTGCCCCTGACACGACACCCCAGACTCAAGCCCCACTAACGGCACCTTCTCATCCGGGCATTTAACTCCCAGGCACTACCTACGCTGAAACTGACCATTCCCCTCCCAGGCACCTCCCAAGCGTCGTCTCAGACATTCTGCTTCGCATAGTACACGGGAAGGCTACGTCTCAAAGCCCTTCCTGCCATTCTGACACTGTGCCCCAGCCCCTCGCCTCGCAAAAGAGTCCCTCTACTTAGCGTGCATAGTCCCACGCGTCTCGAGGCAACCTCACTGCTCACAACTCCCACGGCAGACGCCAGCCATGCTGCAGACCTTGACAAGTTCCTCTTCGTCATCTGCCAGAAACAAACCAAAAACAGGGAACAGCTTGTGGTGGCCCTCATCTCCACCCCCCCCCCCCAGACATCCCGCCCGGCCTGTTCCTTACCAACCCTCGGGCTCCTCCAAAGCTCCTCAACACTGGCCTCGCCTGTCCCAAAGCCATTCCACAGTCTGATTCCAAGCGTCTCCTGCTCTCCATGCCCTACAAGAGCAAAAAAAATCCAATGGCCACGGTTCTTGCAAAAGTCACCGAGCCCGCAATCCTTCTCCTTACCTCCCTGACTCACCACAAGCTCTCAGCCGACTCCAGAGGTCCAGGGCAAGACCTGCAGTACCAAACACAAATACTAAAAGCACTGAACACCTTCTTCTCAATTCTAAGCTACCGCACACGCACACAAACCCCTTACCTCCTCACAGCCCTCCCCACTTGGCCCCTTCACCTCTCCCGAGTTACCTGTGGCACGTGAAACACAAAGGCAAACAGACAAACCCTGAGAGAGGGTTCAAAGTCACACCCTCCCCTCCGGAAGCCCCCGCTCCCTCTCCCTTCGCTCTGCTACTCCTCCGCTGGCCTTTGCTACGCTTCCCTCCTCTGCTTTGAGCCCGCGCACCGCCTGCAGAACACAACAGGAAGAGCTGGTTTTCATTTCACAAAAATTTCAAGACACTCACGCACTCGCTGCTGCAGTCTGCTAAGCGGAACTCACCGAGTGCAGGACAGCTCTGGAGCACCCAGCTCCCCTTCGCTCCTCGCTCCGCACCTACCGATTTAAAAACACACAGCCAGGCATAAGATAAGCACCCCCAGGAGAATCAACTGGAACTGGCTGCTGACACCACAAAGTGACTCACTTGGTACCCTCACTCAGCTCAACCCTCCTCCATCAGCCTCTCACACGGGGCTAACCACCAAGCCATCTGCGAGAACAACCGGGCCTTCTTCACAGCAACGCCAAGCAAAAGCTTATTCTGCCTCTAAGTCTCAGCCCAAGATCACGCCGACCCGCAGGTTTGACAGGCATACACAGACTCATATTCATACAATCTCAACACAGACCCTCACACCCTCTGGCTCACACACTCACTCGACATAGACTATCACGCCCACTCCCAAGCAGACTCCCTGGCCCCGACTCATTAACTACAAGCTTATTCTCAGAGCTCTCCTGTCCATTCACACAGCTCATCAAGAGGAGAGAACTACACTGTCAATATAAAACCCCAACACCTACCTTCCACAGTTCAAGAATTCCAGCTGACAGAAAAGCAGAGACAAGCAGAAAACTCACAGCTAGCTTATTAATACAGAAAACTATACAGATAGCAAAGCATGCTTCTCATGGTTCCTTATCTTACCAACCCCAAGGACCCCGGGAAGACCATCGGCAAACCAGCTCCGACAATCGTCATGGCAGTGCCAGGTGGCAGGCCCAACCTTAGCGGGCGTCCCCGCGCAGGCAACCTTCACCTGCCTGGGATGAGCTTCTGCCTCCCTCACACAGCATGAGGCTCGGGCTTTCATACTCACAAAAACGCACGCTCATTGCTACGCAGGGGGCCAGCCCGCGTCCCAAGAAGCGGCCAACCGTATCTAGGAAGGTCTCCCAGGGTCAGGACTTCTCCAGGCACTTCTAAAGCACAACTCTCTGGCTAGGAACCAAAGCTGGACTTCGCCTGAAGCAGCCACAGCGCAACTCTCTGCGAGGAGCCAAAGGCAACAAACACTACTTTCCCACCCTTGCCTGCTTCACCAAGGACCGTTACCTACTGCCCCTGACACGACACCCCAGACTCAAGCCCCACTAACGGCACCTTCTCATCCGGGCATTTAACTCCCAGGCACTACCTACGCTGAAACTGACCATTCCCCTCCCAGGCACCTCCCAAGCGTCGTCTCAGACATTCTGCTTCGCATAGTACACGGGAAGGCTACGTCTCAAAGCCCTTCCTGCCATTCTGACACTGTGCCCCAGCCCCTCGCCTCGCAAAAGAGTCCCTCTACTTAGCGTGCATAGTCCCACGCGTCTCGAGGCAACCTCACTGCTCACAACTCCCACGGCAGACGCCAGCCATGCTGCAGACCTTGACAAGTTCCTCTTCGTCATCTGCCAGAAACAAACCAAAAACAGGGAACAGCTTGTGGTGGCCCTCATCTCCACCCCCCCCCCCCCCCCAGACATCCCGCCCGGCCTGTTCCTTACCAACCCTCGGGCTCCTCCAAAGCTCCTCAACACTGGCCTCGCCTGTCCCAAAGCCATTCCACAGTCTGATTCCAAGCGTCTCCTGCTCTCCATGCCCTACAAGAGCAAAAAAAATCCAATGGCCACGGTTCTTGCAAAAGTCACCGAGCCCGCAATCCTTCTCCTTACCTCCCTGACTCACCACAAGCTCTCAGCCGACTCCAGAGGTCCAGGGCAAGACCTGCAGTACCAAACACAAATACTAAAAGCACTGAACACCTTCTTCTCAATTCTAAGCTACCGCACACGCACACAAACCCCTTACCTCCTCACAGCCCTCCCCACTTGGCCCCTTCACCTCTCCCGAGTTACCTGTGGCACGTGAAACACAAAGGCAAACAGACAAACCCTGAGAGAGGGTTCAAAGTCACACCCTCCCCTCCGGAAGCCCCCGCTCCCTCTCCCTTCGCTCTGCTACTCCTCCGCTGGCCTTTGCTACGCTTCCCTCCTCTGCTTTGAGCCCGCGCACCGCCTGCAGAACACAACAGGAAGAGCTGGTTTTCATTTCACAAAAATTTCAAGACACTCACGCACTCGCTGCTGCAGTCTGCTAAGCGGAACTCACCGAGTGCAGGACAGCTCTGGAGCACCCAGCTCCCCTTCGCTCCTCGCTCCGCACCTACCGATTTAAAAACACACAGCCAGGCATAAGATAAGCACCCCCAGGAGAATCAACTGGAACTGGCTGCTGACACCACAAAGTGACTCACTTGGTACCCTCACTCAGCTCAACCCTCCTCCATCAGCCTCTCACACGGGGCTAACCACCAAGCCATCTGCGAGAACAACCGGGCCTTCTTCACAGCAACGCCAAGCAAAAGCTTATTCTGCCTCTAAGTCTCAGCCCAAGATCACGCCGACCCGCAGGTTTGACAGGCATACACAGACTCATATTCAGACAATCTCAACACAGACCCTCACACCCTCTGGCTCACACACTCACTCGACATAGACTATCACGCCCACTCCCAAGCAGACTCCCTGGCCCCGACTCATTAACTACAAGCTTATTCTCAGAGCTCTCCTGTCCATTCACACAGCTCATCAAGAGGAGAGAACTACACTGTCAATATAAAACCCCAACACCTACCTTCCACAGTTCAAGAATTCCAGCTGACAGAAAAGCAGAGACAAGCAGAAAACTCACAGCTAGCTTATTAATACAGAAAACTATACAGATAGCAAAGCATGCTTCTCATGGTTCCTTATCTTACCAAC